>NC_056699.1:3236491-3261491 GCF_018831695.1 Puntigrus tetrazona
AAAAAGTTTAAAAAAAAACGAACATAAAATGTAATAAATAGCATATTCGACCCCAGTTTGAGGTGAAAACAAAAGAGCAAAAATGAAGCCTTCTGTTTCCATTACATCCCCACTGAGTGAACTTTCTTTGAATAGCATTAAGGTCACCCTTTCACCTTTCCTTCAGTGTCTGCTCTTATTTATCAAAGCTAATTGCCGGTGGTCGTTTGGCCCCGCTCTCGGACATGCACCGTGGCCCTTTCGAAGCGACCAGGGCCCGATCCGCTGGTTTCAGGCCCGAACGGCCTTGCTAAATCAGTCTGTCGCCCTCCGTCCTGCTTTATTTGTCCTTTTCATCCCCGCACACTTATTTATCACGTCACCTCCGGTGGGCCGAGGTGCGATGGAGGATGAGGCTGCCACGCATAAGTAGACCGCTGTGACAAAGTCAGAACGGAGTGAGACAAGTGGGCCATCTATCGCTGTAAAACAAAGACTGCTGCGTTGCTCCGTGGTCTTAAAGACACTCCATTCATCAGAGAAAGCGCTAAGTACTATAGGGTTTTAGAACAGCTTTGACCTCATTCATTATGGATTTAATTCCAGGCTTTCCCTTAAAAACCCTAATACTGTAGTAGAAGTAATGTTAAAATTTTATTTCAGGTACCAAGGTACTTTTGTTATAATATTATATATATATATATATATATATATATATATATATATATATATATATATATATATATAATATATATATATTATATATTAATATATTATATTATAATATTTTATTAATCATATTATATATATATATATATATATATATATATATATATATATCATATGGAAAATATCTTTATAATATCTCACTTGTTTCCTTGGCCTGCATCGTTCATGTTCATTTATTTAAAGCAAACTATTAATATAATTTTTTTTTTTTAAATAGCAATAATCAGCATTTTAGTTTTGTATTAAGTATCGCTGATTATTTGTTTATAAATAAATAGTACCTTTTTTATTTAATTATTTAAAATTATTTATATTAATAAAAATATATATATTTTTTTACAATTACAAATAATTTTCTTTACATTGTACATTACCTTTTAATTTATTACAAAAATGTATTATATACCATTGAAACGTTTTGTACGTTAATACTTTCGACATCTTCTCACCTAGCTTGTATTTATCTGATACAAGTACAGGAAAAACAATCATTTTTTTAAAACACGTTTACAGTTTAAAATAACTGCAATCTATTTTAATACATTTTAAAATGCATTTTTTTCCCGTGATTTCAAAGCATTTTGAGAATCATTACTCCAGTCTTCAGTCCAGTCCTTCAGATCATGCTGATTTGCTGCTAAAAAATATTATTATTATCATTATTAGGTTTAACCATATAATTAATGTTACAACTATTACTCTGCGATTGCTCTTTTTCTGTTCTGTTTATTTAAATGAGGTGAAAATCTGTTTTAATTTACATACATTTTCGAAAAAATGCTCGAATCAATGCTGCGCCAGTCAATCGAATTATTATTAAATTGCAAAAAGAACCGACTTAACCAATGCACAAGTAATAATGGCTCTACCGTATTTTTGCGACGCTGGTTTTCTAACCTAGTTTCCACTAGACGGCGCCTTTGGCAGTAATAAGCTTGTCTCGTCCCGTCAGCGTTTACTGCCGGACGATAACCTCTCCTCTTGAAATATGCTCCCACCTGCCATGTGACAGCACTGACAGCGGGGAGGAAATACCACCGGCCATGAATTTATGGGAGTGTTGAGGCGCTGACAGGCCAGGTGAGATAGCAGTGTGAGGAGAAGAAGAGAGGAGAAGAGAGGGGAGGATGCTCTCCGATACAGCAACAGCTGGCCTGTCACTTCAAAAACTGTTTATGGTGAGCGGGAGACCACCGGCGTATCAACTCATTAATTACACAGACAGAAACCTCACACGAGTGACCATGAACTAGATCAAGATCATACATTTACTGTATATATTGTATAATCATATATATATATATATATATATATATATATATATATATATATATATATATATATTTTTTTTATATTATATATATATATATATATATATATATATATATATATATATATATATATATATATATATATATATATATATTTAATATAGATATAAATAGATTAATATAGATATATAGATATAAATTTAATATAAAATATATTTTATATAGAAATACATATTTTTGTTAAATATATAATTGCATGTGTGTGTATTTACATATACAAAATCCCTATAGACGACACACATAAATATATATTATGTAAACAAAAACGCATTTTGGATGTGATTTAATCGTTTGACTACGGTAATATTTCAGATTTTTACTTTTTCGTTTATAATAATAATAATAATAATAATAATAATAATAATAATAATAATAATGTAATATAATAATATAATAATAATAATGTAATAATTAGTAATAAATATTCAAAAAAAATAATTATAATGAACATTCAGAAAATTCATTATTTGATATTTATATAATAAATGTACTTTTATAAATTATAATAAATTATATAATAAATTATTTAAACCTTTATATATATATATATATATATATATATATATATATATATATATATATATATATATATATATATTCTCAAAACTATCAACTAAAGGGAATTAGATAAGAAAAATAAGATAAATAGAGACTCATTAATATATGTTAATCTTCAAAAAAAAAAATCGAACCTATGCAGCAAGAACAGACACGCGTATAAGCAACTCCTGGAAAAAAATCTCGGTCATTATTCACGCCTGAAGAAGCCGGCAGAAAGAAAGCTTCTGATTGACGTGACGCTTATAGACACGCCGGCGAACGATCGCGGCTCGAGGCAGAAGAAGAGCAGAAGATGTGAGATGTGTACCTGGCCAAACCAGCCCCGTTCCAGCAGGCCGTCCCGTCTCCGGACGCCAGCTCGCTCACACACAGCTGATCGGCCAGACCCCCGTAGAAAGCCCGGTAGAGACGCAGACTGCTGAGGAACTCTCTGCACACACACACACACACACACACACACACACTCACTTCACTGTGTGTCCAGCAGATGGAGCACTAACACTGCTGCTTTCATGGAAACACCTGCAGCTTTTATCAGAGCAAACTCTTCCATTTGCTGCAGCTGTCAAGAACATACTATTGTACGATCAATTCATATCTAATGCGTTCATGTGAATAAATCAACCGGATGTTTGTTTTTCAAAAGGACCCCAATTATTTTACTTTTACAGTGTATGCTGTATATCTTGTATCCCCTTGGTAAATGTTAAATATTATTAATTAACATTTTGATATTAACTGCATTATGTAAAGAATTACCATATGTACAAAGACCAACTGCTATTTGATTGAAATAAAATATAATAACAATTACATATGTGAGAAATACAAATTTATGCCACGTTTATTTTGTTAAATATTTTTTTCCTTCAAATTATGAATAAAAATATATGCAAAAACGCCAAAAATACATTTCAATTTAATTTTCAATTTGATGTGAGACCAAAAAATTATTTTACATAATATTTCATAATAATAATGTATAATGTTAATGTCATTAACATTGACAATTGCTGTTGTCTAAATAACTTACATGTTTTTAAGACCCTAATTATTTTACATTTATACTTTGTATAACTTGTATCACCTTAAAAAATATCATGCAAGTCCAATTTTTATGTTTTATGTATATATATATTTTTTTTGTTTGTTTGTTTGTTTGTTTTTGTTTTTATATTTTTTTTTTCAATATTATGTTTTTACAGTTCAGATATTTTCAAATTATTCTAAACAACATTTTTAATTATTAATTAAAATATCATATTAATACATAAAACCTTACTAATAATTATGTACAAATGTAAATTTATACAGTTTATTTTGTTAAATATATTTTTGCTTTATATCATAATCAATTCTATATAATAAGTGCTATATAATAATAATAATAATAATAACAATAATAATATAATACCATTTATTATACTATATTTATATTATTATAAATGCATAAAAGATCAAAACAAATATTACAGTATTATCATGTCATTAACATACATATATATATATATATATATATATATATATATATATATATACTACTACTACTACTACTACTACAGCTAATGTTGTAATGTAGTAATATAATAATGTAGTAGTAATATAATTGTGAAACATGTTGAGACATGACATATACCCATTTTTACTGTAAACACAGTCATCATAACACAACATAAGGACAGCAGTGTACAGCATGTGTTGATGTTAGCAGCTGCTCTCCACACTTACTTTCTCCTGCTGCCAAGAGTGTCTTCTGTGTTTCTGACCGCTCCTTTCAGGGGAATGGAGTCTCGTCCGGCGCTGCCGTGCTGACCGCTGCTCGCCTGCTCCGTCTGCTGTCTGATCGGGTGACCGCACATCCTCCGCACCTGCACACACACACACACACACACACACACACACACACACACACAGCTCAGGGCAGAGAGACACTAGCAGGACACTTCTTCAGGTCAAAAGGGTCGGTGTGCCTGTAGTAACACAATCAAGCACTGGGCGGTGCTGTTTATGAACCCGTGCAGCAAGCAGCAATCACTAGACTGACTGAGAAGCTAAGAGAAATCCAGTGATTTGAAGGAAATAGGGGACTGACTCATTCACTGTTTACCGGATATACTGAGTCATGGTTTACAGACTGTCTGGACTGTCTTTCATTAATAAAAGAGCAAAGATGCTGCCTCGCTACATTATATTCCTCAGCGGCAAGGTTTAAAGTAACCGAACGCAGCTTTCTTTGAGAGACACACATTTCGTTTAACATCAGAGATACGCAGACATCCTCAGTACACAGTTTTCATCATCTAAACACCTGCTACATTCAATCCCCTGCATAACTAATGCGATTCAATAATCATTTGTATAATAATAATAATAATAATATGTTCTTTGAGCATGTCTTTAGTATGCATAAATTACATGTTTTTGATTAAATATATATTTAAATGAAAGATTAATATATTAACGAATGTATTAATAGTTAATTGTGATTATTCACATCCAAAATAAAATATTATTTACATAATATGTGTATAAATATATATATATATATATATATATATATATATATATATATATATATATATATATATATATATACATATATATATATATATATATATAATGTTAATTTATTAACTATTGTTTATATATTATATATATTATAATATATATATATATATATATATATATATATATATATATATATATATATATGGTAATTTATTAATATTATTTATATTTTATATATTATGTATGTATAAAAACACATACAGTATATATATATATATATATATATATATATATATATATATATATATATATATATATATATATATATATATGAATCACTATATATAAGATGCCAGACACTCTAGGCACTTCTTGGGTTTTCTGAACATCTTCATTTCTCCAGAACAACTGGGATCTTTTGGACCTGATTTCCACGGGTCATACAAGCTGGTTCTGTTATTCTTATACTAGTCCTGACCCTCAGCCAGTGACAACACCTTATTAGAGTCTTGATTCTGATCCAGATTCTGATCCACGCCCGACCCCCGCAGATCAAGTGTCACTCCAAACCATGCACTTTAAAAAGCTTATTTCCACACACACACACACACACACACACACACACAAGCTCTGTCTGCAAACCTTCACATTCCAGCAGCACCGCCACAACACTATCTGAACATGCGTACAGGATCCTTCAGAAGCCCAGCGCACATGAGCGTGGCGGGCCGTCCCGCTGCAGCTGCCCACACGGAGAGTATTTTGGGAATGTTCTGGACTCTTTGGCTGCTGCAGCATGGCATGTGCGACCGAGGAAAAAAAACTTGTACGGCATTCCGCGCGGCGCTTACAGCAAGACCAAACACTCAAGGCATGATAATTGCAAAAATGCAAAGGCCGGCGATCACGCTCGAAAGAAAAATGTTCACCTATTTGAGAATGCAAGGTTTTTCGATGCAATGAAAGTAAATCTACGTTCAGACTTCGGGATTTTAAAAGTAAAACAAATGGAAAATCTCACATATCAAACGCTGCCAACAAGTCATGGCAGAATATTATACACTTGGCCTATGCACTATGCAAAAAAAAAAAACTTTACTTAACTGTACGCATTTAAAACTTTAATTTAAACATAATAATAATAATAGCTTTTTTTAGGATTAGTTTCATGTTTGTGGCATTTTCACCACACAATTAAGCAATTCTTACCCTTATAAAAGTTTTTTTTTTTTTTTGCTATAAAATTAAATTACCACATTTATTATTCGATTAATACTTTTTACTTTTACTGGATGAGTTTTAGAATTGATTTTAAGATTTTATTGCTTGTTTTTCAGCTTAGATACATTTTACATAATGATTGCACATTACGATCGTTTTGCACACATTTCGCAGAAAGAAAAATTGTATAATCATTCAGTTTTAACGTAACGAAGAATCACCTTTATATAAAGTTTGTTAAAAAAAATAATAATAAAAATTGGTGATTTTAAAAATCAGCTGTTTTTGCCTGTTTGTCCTATTTATGTCCATTCATGTATTTATTTTTTTTTTCTTCAAGAAATTGAGTCTCAATGTCTCAATCGAGGACAAAGCATAACTTACTGTATGAAGTATTACAAAAAAAAAAGACTCTAAACAATGTAAAGAAATTTTTAAAAAATCCTTAAGAGGATTACTGTCAAATATCCCACATACCTGCACGGAAAGGCGAGGTGCGTTCCTCTGAGCGTGGGCCACGGCGTCCCTCACCAGCCCGTGAACATCCAGAAGCACGTGCTCCAGGTCCTGCGCCCCGTGCATGCGGGCAGAGAGCGTCTCTAGCGAGCGGACAAACTCCCTCCAGTGGGCGTCCACTCCGGCCAGGCTGGCGAGACACCCTCGCACCACGTTGAGGCAGTAGCCCATGCAGGGCTTGCTGGAGGTCAGACCCTGGCAGTGCGGGCAGTAGCTCATCCTCAGCAGGCCGCGTCTGCACTCGCGGCTGAGCTGGATGTGGTCGGTCGTGTTGATGACCTCCACGCCCAAGTGCAGCGCCTGGAGGAACACCCGGCCGGGCAGCGAGGCGCGGGAGATAAGAGCGGCGAGCCGGCCAGGAGCTCCGCCGTATGGACCCAGATCCCGGCACGAGGAGCGGACGCACTCGGAGTACGGCTGGGACAAGCGAGACAGACCCGGCTCCACCAGCCGCTCGTAAACCGCGGGGAACAGGGCGTCGAAGAAGCGCTGAGAAGCTTCCTCCAGACTCAGCTCAGAGCCCAAGACGAAGAGACCCACGTCTGTGAAAAACTCCCCGACGGGAGCCGCCGCCGGTCCGGCCAGATCACGGTACGTGTGCAGGAGCACGGCCTGAGTGTGGTTCTCCGCCTGCCGCACCAACGAGTCCACGGTTTCTGGAAGACAGACACCATATGAGAGACGTCTTGATGCGAAACGCCTCCTGTTCAACGTCGTTTTGAAACGAACAAGTGTTCAAACGGTTCAAAAGTTTGGGCTGTGTTTTACTCCTATTCGTGTTATATGTTATGTTCCATCATTTTATATTTAATTTTTATGTGGAGAACATAAACTTTGCTTTCGTTGTTTTTATCTGCCATTTATTTTTACTAAATAAATTTTATTTGTAGATTTTTATTTTTCTCCCAGAGACTTTTTACCTACAAAAATGCTTCATAAAGATGATTCAGAAGTGCTCTGTTGTTTGGGTCGACGTTTATTTATACAACAGACACGTTCCCTTTTTTTATATACACTTTTAAATGTTCGAATCGGTAAATGTCAGAAATTAAAAAAACAAAAAAGCGTCAGCATATGCATATTTCCGAAAGATCGTGTGCTGCCGTAACTCGTCGTTTTTATTAATTAATGAGGCAGAAATTTAATCACGGGAATAAATTACATCTTACCGTAGCAAAAATATATATTATTCATAATATTTCGCATTTTTACTGCTTTTACTGTATTTTTGATCAAACAAATGCAGCCTCGCTGAGCGTCATTCGAAAACGTCACAAAGCCCCAAACATTTGAACAGTGCGGTTTACCTTTGACATTTGCATAAAAATATCATAAAACTAGCGGCATTCTTGCAATATTCTCTCTAGTTAGTGCTTTGAGCGCGTAAAAGCCCACACCAAAGAAACAAGTCCGGGCCCCTTTGAAAGCAGCGGGGCAGAGAATGGCTCTTCCTGCAGGCAAACTCAATATGAAATGCTTTTTTATCTGTGTGCGATGAGATCTAAGAGCTTCCTCAGTCCAGAGAGAGAGAGAGAAATAAAAAAGTGGATAACAAGACGCAGAGAGCTTGAAGATACAAGGGTGCAATGATGCCTTGAAGCGCTTTCCGTATCTCTGCGTTTAAAGAGCGCATTGAAAGATCATCTGTCTTTTTTATTATTCCCTATTATCTCTGTTTATGATGCCCAAAATCATCTTTGTGCACATCCTCCAAACACTCAGCGCTAATTCGCATGTGACGCATAAACAACAATAACTCATTACGCTGGAAATGACTCATAGTTATTGTAGTTTTAATGGCTGTTGTTCCATTGGTTTTAATTCGGTTTTGCAGTTTCTTGTGGGGAAAAAAAAGAGGGCGCATCATGAGAAATACATTTTGAACGCAAACACATTTGAATGCAAAGTTTTATAAATAATAAATGTCAAAAAAAAATAAAATCTTTGAAAAAAAAAAAAAAAAAAAAAAAGTACTGTAAAACAACTTCTGTGAAAGAAAACAGAAAAACTTCAGGGATTTTAATCAAATAAAAAAAACTTATTTTATCTTAGTTTAGAAATTATGAAGTAAAAAACTACTGTACTTTTTAAACTATTTAATAATTTTATTTAGTAAGGTGTATTTAATTGATCAGGACTTTTATATACTACAAAAATAATTATTTCAAATAAAGTCATTTTTTTTCTATTTATCAAAAATTGAATTAATACCAAACACTGATAATAATCAGAAATGTTTCTTGATCAACAAATCAGCATTTTACAATGATTTCTGAAGGATCATGTGACGCTGAAGACAAGAGTAATGATGCTAAAAATCAGCATTGCCTCACGGGAATAAATTACTTTTTACGATATGTGCACACAGAAACCGTATATTGTAAATTGCAATAATATTACACTATTTTTTGTATTGTATTTTTCATTGAATAACGAGCAGAAGACACAACACCAAACGAAGATTACCAACCCCAAACTTTTGAATGGCAGGTTATATATTGCCAAAAGAGATTTCAAACTTGTATGATTGAGGCCAGCAATCTTTTTTGGATGAAATCCTTCGGCTTTGATGTCATCCAATAAAGTGCAATAAACACATTTTAAAGTCCGGGGACCACTGGGATGATATTTCTACAAGCGCAAGCCTTCGCCGTGAAGGACGAGGGAGACTAAAGACCTGATGCAGGTTTCAGGATCAGCGCGGCAGGACGTCCAATTTCCTGCTCGGGTCTTTTTGTCTGTGAGTGAAGTATGACTTGCAGAGTTAGCGATATCCTCGCTGCGCGTTTTATGAGCCCTGAGAGCTATCTGAAGGACAGGAGAACCTCAGCTGGCACAGAACGACCTCCCGTGTCTCCTCGTTAATGCCCGAGCAATTCATCGAAGTGGAAATACTGTAAAATGAGTCTCAGTTTCTCCCAAGGTTTGCCCCTTATTATACCAATCCTGTTTAAGATTACCACGGGACAAAGCGTATTTTATTAATAGCTAAAGAAATAAACAGAAGAGCATTATTAATGGGTGAGTTTTTGTGTGTCTGAGAGCCGAGCGACGTTTTAAATGTGCAAACATTTTTATACAGCATGCAAATAATAAAAAAACAATTGTAATTTAATAATAAAAAAAATGTTTTAGATTAATTTAAAATCTTGCATAAAAATACAAATATATATTCAGTATTTTTTTTTTTTTTTTTTATTTACGCTATATGAGATTTACAATATTATGCTAATTTCGTAAAGATTTATACACAGTGTTCTACTGCTGTTAAATAAATTGCAATACGTATAGATGGCATGGGTCTGGGCGACCGGGGCCGAATAAAGCAGAAGGGCGAGAGGTCGCCCTGAAACGGGCATCTGAGAGCTGAGCACATCATGTGCCTGTCATGGGTTTTTGGTGTAAGTGTGTGATGAGGGAGAGATGTGTGCCGGCGCACAGAAAGACAGATCTGAGAGTGTTTTATGTGTCTTTAAAGCACATTAAAGGAATAGTTCACACAAAAATGAAAATTACCCCCTAATTTACCCACCCCCGAGCCACCCTAGGTGTACATGGCTTTCTTCTTTCAACCGAACGTATCCAAGCTTGGTAATGCTGTTGAAGCTCCATAAAACGTAATTATTCTTTACGTACAACAACTGTATCTCTATCCCTGAGAACCTCCACGAGCCGAGACCTTGATGTTATTTTCTCTTCCCCGACAACAACCCATAAGCGCACTTCAGCAGAGAGCCACTCGATCCCTGCATGGCTGTTTTATGAGAAATCCTCAACGCTGCTTCTTTCTGTAAGGCCCACGCATACGCGTTTTTAAACCTTTCAGGGATCAGTTAAAGATTTGTCTATTTTTTTTTAGTGTGTCAACATTTTAAGTCACAAGACCATTTTCTCTTATAGAAAAAAAAAACAATTTTGTGCTACGAAAAATAGAAAACACTAAGAAAAAATAGACAAATCAAAACTGTTTCCTGATAGGTTTAAAAAATATTTTAAAGTATATAATAATAATAATAATAATAATAATTATTATTATTATTATTATTATTATTATTAGTAGTAGTAGTAGCAGTAGTATTAATAATAATAATAATTATTATTATTATTATTATATATTTTTAAATATATTTTTAAACCTATCAGGAATCTATTTTTTCTTAGTGTGTCAACGTTTTAAGTCACCAGAGCATTTTCTCTTATAGAAAAAATATTTCAAAAATATATATAATAATAATAATAATATTATTATTATTATTATTATTATTATTATTATTATTATTATTATTATTGTCACTAATTATTATTATTATTATTATTATTATTATTATTATTAATACTAATATAATAATAATAATATTTATTAATAATAATAATAATATATTATTATTATTATTATTATTATTATTATTATTATTATTATTATTAATTCATTGGTTGGTTGAAAAAGTACAAATTGTTTGGTTCCAAATAGACCAGTTGCGTGAGAATAGCATACAGATTTGGACGGCACTGTGAGAGCTATTTTAATAAATCAATTCATTTTACAAAATCTAATGAACTTTCTTTACTGTGAAAAGCCCATTGTGATGTAGAAAGGTTCCACGCTCTTGAAATAAAAGTTCTTTTATGTCTGTGGTTCCATTAAGAACCTCCACGGGACACAATAAAGGTTCGTCATAGTTATTAAGTGTTCCTTGCGCCAGTCTGGGAACCGAGCGGGATAAAAGTGTGGAAGTTAAAGGTTCTTCATGGAGCAACAAATAAACGTTATGCTACTCTAGTATCCTGGTGGTGGAAAAGACAAAAAGAGCAGAAGTGCGCGGGTGTTGGGCAGTGATTTGTGTGAGAGGATTAGACGCATTCGATACGTTTGGTCTTGGCCGACTACTGAGGTTCACAGGGATTAGACACAGCTGATTAAGAGCTGGCTGACTGAGGGAGGTCACCGAAGACCGTTTACCACCGAGCGTTAATGAATCCTCCTTACTAGACCGCAGAAAGACAGTGTGTCTGAGCATGTGTGTGTGTATAGGAGCTAAACGGGAAGATT
Organism: Puntigrus tetrazona; assembly: GCF_018831695.1. Lineage (NCBI taxonomy): Eukaryota > Metazoa > Chordata > Actinopteri > Cypriniformes > Cyprinidae > Puntigrus > Puntigrus tetrazona. The sequence goes on from NC_056699.1 coordinate 3,248,387, forward strand.
AGTGAGTTCACTGACTGGAGGTGACTAGAGTAGAACCCATTATATGCTCCGTGGATATTCGTCTCATTTAGTGGCTCGTTACGCGCCGTAGTCAAGGAGAACCAAACTCGCAGGACACACCGAGAGGCTATTTCCAAGAAATTCACTGCACTCGTGGTTAATCCAGAGTCAAAACCTCAGACGACCACCCTCTAAAAGGTGCCGTGGTTTCCCACACTTTTTGGCCAACGGGTTTCTGTGAGTTCTCGGGTCATTTTAGACTTTTCCAGTCACATGTAGGCCCCCTTGGTGTAGATCTTCTATTGTAGATTATTTGTGCAGGTTTTTAGTTTCTGTGTGTGGAACACTTAAAGCACTTTGGATTTCCTTCTGTGCAAAAAGAACATTTCTTGTAGAAAATTACAAAAAAGGAAAGAAAGAAAGAAAGAAAGAAAGAAAGAAAGAAAAGAAAGAAAGAAAGAAAGAAAGAAAGAAAGAAAGAAAGAAAGAAAGAAAAAAACATTTGTTCTTAATTAATAAAATAAATGTATAAATATAAATACAAATATTTTTAGAAGATCTATCATTGGGTACTATTTCCTAAAGGAAATATTTATATAAATATATTTATATATTTTTATTAAATTAAATTAGATTAGATTAAATTAAATTAAAATATATATTTTTTTAATTTACAGGTTAATTTATTAAAAGAAAAGAAAAGAAAAATATATTTGCTATTGAATAATAAAATAAATGTATAGTCAGAAAATACAAAAGTTTTATATTATTATTTTATATAGAAAAGTTTCAAGTTAAATTTACAGGTTAATTTACTAAACTAAAATTTTTTCTTCTTCAGGTTTCAAGTTATATTTACAGGTTTTACTAAAATAATAATAATAATAATAATAATAATAATAATAAACATATAATATCTATATTTTATTTGATTTATACTTGGAGCATGACTTAAGAAATAGGTATTGTTGACATTTATTATTAAATACCAGTAACACAGCAATTTCTAACTGAGTGAATAACTTTAATCACATTTTGTTCATTTAATTTATTTTGAGGTTTAAAAACCCTAATCCTTTAGGTTTTCTATTACCACAGGAAACCTGAAAAAAAGTTTAACGTTACATAAACGATCAGCATTACAGGATATAATCTTAATTAACACCAGTGACTCCATAAATTCCTCTGCCTTCATCTTATAAGTTCGCTTTCCCGAAGCAAACTATTAGCATGACAGCAGGGTAACCAAGACCGAACATTCGCCCCGAAGCCTGGCCGATGGCTCCAACGTTTTCTGCTGACGTCTCCGCGAGGGGACGCCTCGGGGGAAACCCCCAAAGACTTACGAGAGAGATCAAACCCAATCACGAGAAGAGCGCTAACTCATCAGAACTGAGACGAAGAGAGCGCGGAGAGCACACCTGTGATTCATGACGGCATTTCCTTCATTCAGAGCACGTCACCTCAGATTGGAAGCATATGACCGCTTCACAGCGGGACGCTGGACAAGTGAAGCCCACGAGAAAAAGACCGAAGGACGACTGCTCTGTGCTGAGTTACAGGAAGCTTCTCAAGCGTGAATGTCACAGGGCCTATCCGCTGGGAGCCGGAGAAAACACCACAGCTATTTACTAAACAGCATTCTCCTTCTTTCTGCGTGGTTCCGTATAAATCCAGGGCCAAATTAACAGTTGGCATCGCTTATGATCCCAACTGTGAAATTAAAGGTTGCCAACTTTTAACTGTTAAATAAGAATCTGGGGATTTATTTAAAAACCCAACCCAAATAAAAAAAAGTTTTTAAGTAAGTTTTTAACCCAAAAACCAATGTTCTAGTGTACTACAGCTGACAATAGGCATGTGCATAGTTATTCATATATATATATATATATATATATATATATATATATATATATATATATATATATATATACATATATATATATATATATATATATATATACATATACATATATATATATATATATATATACATATATATATATATATATATATATATATATATATATATATATATACATACATATATATATATATACATATATACATATATATATATATATATATATATATATATATATATATATATATATATATATATATATATATATATATATATATATATATATATATATATATATATATATATATATATATATATATATATATATATATATATATATATATATATATATATATATATATATATATATATATATATATATATATATATATATATATATATATATATATATATATATATATATATATATATATATAGATAGATAGATAACTTTTTTTTACCTCTATTTAACCAGGAAGTCTCTTCGAGATTTCAAATCTCTTCTACAAGAGAGACCTGGCCGAGGTAGCAGCCATACAGTAAATAAAAAAAAAACTAATTAAAATACAGCAAGAATACATTACAACCACATTAAAACACGTCCTCTCAACAAAAACCATCACGAGCTTCGGCGCGCTCTCTTTAAGATGCCTTTAAATTCACCAGTAGACGCAACTTTTAGATCTTTTTGCTAATTATTCCTTGATCATGGTGCACAATATGAAAATGCATTTTTGCCCAGTTCTGCACAAACTAAAGGTATGATAAAAATGCAAACACTGTTGCCAGAACGGTGTCTGATGTGTGCTTTTGTCTCTCCTGATTAAGAATTAACAAGATTAGATCATTTTAATGGAGGAATGAAAAATGCAAAACATGCTATATATATATATATATATATATATATATATATATATATATATATATATATATATATATACACAGATTCACATTTTTGTACTTTATAAAAAAAAATAAAAATAAAAAAATATATACACACATATAGCAGCAATAATCATGCCGGTTTTTCATACTCTCAACAACACACTCATTCTCCGAGGTTTCAAGGGTCATTAAAAAGCCCTTGATGTTTTTGCCAGGCATCCACAGTTATACATATTTCAAAGCACAAACCGGGGCGAGATGAAGAACAGCATGACTGTGTGTGAGTTTAACTTACATGCTACGTCTTTACTGAAAGATCTTAAATGAAAGGAGGATGAATGTTTTGAGCTAGGAAACATTAAGAAATCAAACATAATAAACTCTTTCCCCGACAGCGTTTTTTTTTCCCCAGTCATCGGCAGCATATTTGATGATTTTCACCTAAATTTGACTGCCTTCAGAATATTTTTTGCTATGCATCTGAGCGTATTATATATATATATATATATATATATATATATATATATATATATATATATATATATATATATATATATATATATATATATATATATATATATATATATATTTATTTATTTATTTATTTTTTTTTTTTTAATTTCCATTTTATTCCATCTTTATGTGTTTTATCACCACTTGAATGCAGATAGGGTTCGTCTGAACTACATTTTAGATATTAGCCTGCTTCTTCCCGATCAAATTTATACATGTACATATACATGTATGATCAGATTTGGAGAAATGTAGCATTGCATTACTCGTTCACCAACATTTCGTCTGTAAAGAATGAGAATGAGAGTCCGAACAAGTGATAAAAAGCGATCCAAACACCACAAATCCAAGACACTTTCATTTCTTTTAGCTAAAATAGGAGACCTCTATCAATACTATTGCATTCCTTAAATAACATTGTGGTTTCACCTGAAACAGGAGAGAAATATGCACACACCAAACACCGTAAAAACAGACCAAAGCCATCCTAAACGAACACGGCAATGGAGTATGATGTGACAGACAACAGGGGATGGACTTTTTCACTGCAGGAAGTGCTGTTATGGGTTATGGACTCGTATTTTAGCTGGAAGAGATGGTTAAAAGATGGACTGGAGCGGTGTGGATTATTGTGATCATTTTCATTGGACCCTCATTCCGACGGCACCCATTCACCGATACGTGAAATCAAGTTAGCATAGTTATCATTTGCTTTAACAAGCTTGCATTAACTAAGTTTTGTATTAGTCATCTGCTCATCATGAATCTGTTCTCGTCCTAGAGATTTTGTCAAGTGCTGTTTTGATCTTCTAACGCTGAGTACACGTCCCAAACGCGTCTGATCTTTACAGGTGGCCTTTAGTAGAAGAACAATGCATCAATGCTCGGGCTGGCGCATGAATACTGCATGAGCTGCCCTAATGCATTGTTCATCAGATAAAGGGCACAACCACAGCAAAGACACCCAATATCTTTACTCCGAGCTCTCCTACAGACAGCTGACGTGATGTTTGCAAGGCCTCGCGAGCCGCTCGGTTCATGCTGCTATGACGAGGACCTTTAAAGGACATAAAGAGATTTTGGAAGCACCGCAAAACCAGGCGGAAACTTTTGTTTGCAAACAACATGTGAGCTCTTAAAAGAACTATTGAAGATCGGGCCTGTGCTTTTAATGTCAAAGGAAATAAACGGGAACAACGGTTACGAACGTTAGGCTTTCTTTGCTTAACAACTTGTTTCATAACGTTTAAGTAAACAAAGCTGAATTCATAACTTCAGTAATCTTATGCATTTACATGTGAATAATGCATTAAGAAAAATGGGACCTAAATGTTGGCATTACATCTCTTTCTCTTACATATCTCTCTCTATATATATATATATATATATATATATATATATATATATATATATATATATTTAATGCATATATGTATTTTTGTTGTGCATTCAATACATAAATTGGGTTTATTTTTCATTTTCTATTAATCATTTTATGTTTATTATAATATTTTTATTAAAATATTTATTATTATAATACATTATTATTCTATATAAATAATATAATACAAATAAATATTTATAATATAAATAAACATAATATAAATAAAAATGTTATATATGTAAATATAATTTATTTATAATTTTTTGATCAAAATAATAATGTATTATAATAATAAATATTAATAATAAATATTAATATATATATATATATATATATATATATATATATATATATATATATATATATATATATATATATATATATATATATATATATAGTGGAAAAAAAAATATATATATATATATATATATATATATATATATATATATATATATATATATATATATATATATATATATAATTATTTTCTTTTCTTTTAGGGGGGTATTCCCAATATGACAAGTAATGTGCTTTAGGAAAGTAAAGAGGATTAATTCTGATTTGTTGACTTTAATGTCGCATTAACTAAACATCTCAGACAGACAGGCCTTGCTGCGGCTTTTCTCTTAACGACAACTTGTTTCACGACTCTTAATATAAATAACTCGAGTCAAGCACTTTCACATACGAGTCCGAGTCCTACAACATTCAATTAGCCTCTGTGACGTACAGCCCGACCCGAGACGCATTGTTCTCGCAGCTGTTTTGCCTGACATCTTTGTCCATCGTGGCACAATCAGGAATGCATTTCATCCTATTTGCAGCGGCTCCTCCCTCTCGTATGAATCTGCTCGCTGCTAAAAGGCTTTCCCAGACCCCATTCTCATCCCTCGACCCATAATTGCAGCATTACTCATTTTCAATAATGCTACGTAATCCACTTAGCCATGACAGCATATTATTTAATTCAACTATGAAGCATGGCCCAGCATGGCTCGCAGGACTGTAGGTTTCTGAGGTGGTCTTGAGTTCTGTTGGTGGGGGACGACACCGTGATATTAAATAGCTATGCATATGTACATGCATCTCTAACAATGCAACAATGTGTATTTTATTTATCATAAATTTAAATGTACTAAATATTTACGGTCAACTACTGGAAAGAGGTTACATTAACTCATTAATATTGATGAGTGGTGTTCCCCCCAGTTTTCATATTTCCTACATGCTGGTAAAGAGAAATTTCAAATTAAAATAAACAGAATGAAATTCAGAAATACTAACCGGTTTAGAAATTATATCTGAAAAAAAAAAGAAAATATTATAATTTCCAAACCAGTTAGTATTAATTACAAACAAACAAGCATTTAAAAATTAATAATCTTTCTGATGTAAATATTTTCACCTTTTGATTCTGAACAATTTCGTAACTTATATTCATTAAAGTTAATGGCTGAAATTAGACAAAAAACTAATCCTAATAAATTGTATATAAAAACACCCTATGAAAACAATAACCATAAATAAAATGTATGGTAACACAAAAACACAAAACTGAAATATTTAAAATATTTAATAGTACAATATTTAAATACGAATATGTTTAATTAAATATTAAATATCCAAATAACAAATAACATATATTCATTAAAGTGGGAAGTAAAAAATTTTAAATGTGGAAAAAAATTTTTTAAAAATGTAAAATTCTAATAAATTGCATATAGAAATAAATAAATTTTAAATTAAATTCATAATGAAAAGTACATGAAAACAACAACCTATGAAAACAATTACTATAAATAAAATGTATGGTAAACACAAAACACAAAACTGAAATATTTAAAATATTTAATAGTAAAATATTTAAATACGAATATGCTTAATTAAATATTAAATATCCAAATAACAATGAACAGAATTGGATGGAAGGTCGGATAATCTTGGATTTTTCAATTAACCATGAATTAAATGGATTAAGCGATTGGAAAAGTAACAAAAAAACTTAATTATAAAAATGGAAAAAAAAAAAAAAAAAAAATCGCAAATACCTTAATATATATTCCATATAGTTTTTAATGAAACTTTAAACTAATCCTTTACAACTACAACAGTTATAATTGTGCTCATGTTCTGGCAGAGCCCAGCTTATGGCAAACACCGGCGAGCTCGACGATGCTCTGATTAACGAGGCGTCACTGAAGGTGCTTCTGTAATGGCCTGACCTGAAACCAGAGCTCCAGCGTGAAGAAAGAAGAGGCTTTGTACGCCTCTCCTGCTACGTTTGTTTGACTTGGACCAACACTTGTTCGCTGGCAGCGCTTCTGTTTGCTTCTCTCACAAGGGTTCGACTGCAGAAGAGGAGATTCTGGCACGGAGTTTCCTTCTCGACCTCGGCAAACACGCCATCCTAACTCAACAACGGGATAACGGAAAGGTGGCATGGCTTTTATTTGGACTGATGATGAAATGCTGGTACCTTTCACCCCTATTAAGCGCAGCGGATGGCGTACATGTTGGCGCTTTTATAGGGGCCGGGGTTACGTCTGGGACAGGCGCTTTCATAAGCCGTGTTACATCAGTGTCTGATTTATATGAGGCGTGAATTGCAATAAGTGAAGCTGTGGGCAAAGCAAATGATTTAAGCCCTGGTAGGATCGCATATCGGTGTTAAAGAGTTCAGGTCACCAGGACAGTCCAGTATGAAAACACGTAACTAACTAAATAAAGCAGCAAAAATAAAAAAGTGAGGGGAAGATCAATTATTTTAAATGAAAGCATAAATAAAAAGCAATAAAATTTAACTAAAAATGTATATAAAGTTTAATAATGACGCCTAAAAACTAAACAACTAAAATAAATAAAATGAATAAAATTATTGCTTATTTTTAACATAAATATTTCACCCCGCATATCTTAGAAAAGTAAACGAATGTTGAATAAAATCAAATAAATTCCTAATATAAAGATGAGAAATTAAAATGAAACGGCAAAACAAATTATTCAATCAAAGGTAGGATCATGTTAGCTTTTAAAACTAAGCTAGAGTTTAGCTTGCCGAAAATGTTAGTTTGCATAACATTTTTAAATACATTATTTTTTCAATTGTTTTACTGTATTTCGATCTATAATTTCAAATATTGGAACTAAACATCCGTCCACCAGGGGGAGATTCGTGCTTCATATCTAATGAATGTTGATGTTTAGTTCATCTGAGCAGACCTCTAAGCCTAAGCATTAAATGATATTGCATAACTTTATAGTATTCTGAAATGCTTACTTTACCGATTGTATGCACTATTTTCAGCATCGGAATCACAAAGCATGTAAAAATTAAAAATCTTTGACCTCCTGGTCTTTCACATTACCACATCATCCAAATGAGTATAATTTTATTATGCACATATTGCACATATGCACAAATTATCACATTTGCATAATGCATATATGAGGAGCAAAGACATACGCAATGTATGCATATGTGGGGTTTTTATCCAACCAAGTATTATTAAATATTTTGTTTACATAACTACTGACTTTTTGGACTTTTGTATTTCAAAGAATGTGGAAAAAGTTCTAAAACAGAAAGCGTTTAAAAAGAAAAATTGCACAAAAATAACAATTCTGTCATCATTTACTCTCCTTGAAGCTCCCTTCAAGTACTTTTCTCACACAAAGGCTCGAAATAAAGCGCGAGTTGTTTCATAAGAGTTTTGAATGACGTGAGATGAAGCAAACGATGACAGTTTTCATTTCTTGAGCGGAAAAGCTCCTTTCCATCAAAGGCGGAATCCAAACAGGATCTCAAAGATTCGTCTCAGACACCCAAAAGTCATTCGGAGAGAGAAAGAAGATGCTACGAGTCTCGTCTGCCCACACGCGCGAACGCATTAAATCGCTGTCGGTATTGATTTTCAACCCATCGTAACAGATCAGCGCTGTGGCACCAATTAGCGGCCGGCGAGTGCCGTGTTATGAGGTCACAACTCTCGCCCACCAGAAAAACCGGGCACCGAGCCATCAACGACGAGCCCACACACACACACACACACATCTGATCGCTCAGAGGTTGCTCTTTCTCTGAGACTGAAGGGTTTCCATTAGCACCGTGTTTCATTTAAAGGGACAGTTCGGCCAAAAGTGAGATTCGATGTAAATTTACTCGCTCTCAGGCCGTGTGAGATATAACAGAGATGAGAGTCATTGTTTTGCAAGTATGTCTCGAGTCTTTAAGTCAAGTCTAAAGTCAAGACAGGCGTGTCCGAGTCGAGTTGCAAGTCGTCAACATCAAAATTCAAATCTTAAACAAGTAATTAGTGCTTTTTGCCCAAATTAGCGCATCGGTATCAATATATCTGGAGTGCAGGTAGAATATGTTTGACATGGCAGTTCAATTTCATGCGAGATGGGTGCACTTAGTAAAACTACTCAACTAGTTCAATTTAGGGATTGTGCCAAAATAGGACAAGGGGTAAAGAAAAACGCTATTTTATTAGTAGCAGGATATCATATATATATATATAAGTCAATATATGAACATACAACGCTCTAACAGTCACCGAACTTGTTTTTATGGTTTCTCATAGTGAAAAGGTAAGCTGATAAAGACTAGTTTATTCACTTTATATGCTTTAGACATATAGAACATCTGTGTTTCACATCAATATCGGGTGCTATGATAATATATTTGCATATACAGTATGTTACATCACTGCACGATTATGTAAACAAACTAGTTCACAGAATCAAACTGTTCAAAAGAACCAGTTCATGGAAAAGAACCGCATTTCCCAATGTGCTTGAGGATCTGGATTACATGTAATACCGTGAAGTTATATATGATCTGATTCTTGCACAGAGTGATCTCTCCGCTTCATAAGACCTCAATATATCATCAGGAGTCAGTGATTCGTTTTGTGTTCCCTGCATACGGCTTTTCGACTCTCACAGACACGGCAGTCATTGATTTTCATTTTATGAATTTTATGAGATCCAGCTAAAAGTCTTCTTTACTGTTTCGTTTAGGAGAAAAGTCACCTATATCTTAAATGGCCTGAGGGAGCACTTACATTTTTTCTGCGCTCTATCCCTTTAAGTATCGACTTTGTCTCAGATGTTTCTCCTGAAACAAAGTCTTCGGCGCTCACGAACCTGTGCTAACGAACAAAGGGAGTAAAAGAGTTAAGCGAGAGAATTAGTCTCATACTTGTTTGGTTTGACATCTGATGGGAGGGGAATTCTGGGCTATCAATGGCGTGATTGTGCGGAGACGCTGCTGTGAAATTCGATAAGCGAGACGGGCCTCGTGCGACGGCTTAATTTCTGACAACTTCTGCTTACAGTGGGATGGCTGGAAAAAATAAGTGCGCTGGGGAAGCGTTGCCAAAACACGTTTGAAAAATGAAGTTGCAAATCTCCCCCCTGTATGAAGCGCATTACTCATACTAATCAAAGCGCTTTCGGATCCATAAATCTCTGGCTTGGATGCGTGTGATCTACAGCTGGAGGAGTTCACGTGAAATCACTGCAGCACCGTGGACCAGCCGTGATTTTCGGACGTCACGTGGCATACGGCAGAATGGAGACGGTCCAATCGAATCGCTTGGTTTACTGCCAAAAATAAGAAATATTTTGAAGTAATAGCATGAAGTATTATAATACAACATAATATAATAGAAACCAAAAAATGTATACTCAGTATTATAATCATAGATAATATCTATCTATCTATCTATCTATCTATCTATCTATCTATCTATCTCTCTCTCTCTCTCTCTCTCTCTTATATATATATATATATATATATATATATATATATATATATATATATATATATATTTAGTTCACCAAATTCTGATGAAGCATATATGTCTGTAAACATTATAAAAATATTGTAATAATTAAAATCGATAATATAATCATTTACATATTTCTCCAACAATATATATTACTTTTTATAATTTTAATAAAAATACCGATTGGCGCCATATATTACATTATATAGCCTATCTTAGGCTTGTATTTAGCCTTTTTTCTCTCTTTTCTCTGTTTCATAAATATTTCTGTAACAAACAAATGCCCATCTCTTCATAAAGCATAACTAATATAAAATAGTACAGTATAGTTATTCATAATTATATAATATTTAGGTCAAATGATACATTAATACTAACATGCACACAAAGAAAATGCACACGGCATTTGAGGCATACTCCAAAACTCATTTATCGCGTTATTAAAAAAAATATTAAAAATATCACAGAGTTAGCATCTGATGTCATCATTTCTCCATGTTAGATTGCCAGTACATAAAAAAAAAGAGCATAAAACATGTCGGAGATGTAACATTTGACTCTGAAACTATTAAAGTACCAAAGCCGTGACTCACTTCGTGACTCATACAACCCAGGCGCTCCGATATTCGATGTTGTGGTACACAAGTATATGATACAAACAGAAAAATATGGTGCATTTCTGACTCACACAGAAGGGCAAACAAAGAGCGCTGTGCCCAGACTTGCTGTAGCTTTAGTGTCACCTTCCCAAAGCCTCCAGCTCCTTTCCATCTCTCAAAAAGCACCAGAAGAGCGAGGAGACAATAGTGTCTATTTTCTTTCTTTCTTTCTTTTCAAGCACCGGCCGTCACAATGCCACTTCGGTCCTGCCGATCTCCACCTCGTCGTGTGATTCGCCGCTCGTCCCGGGACGGCCTAATCTGCGCTGAAAGGGTCCGAGCACCGAGGGAGGCCCCTCATTGTTACTGCATTTAGACGGAGTTCAAAGCGCTTCTTGTGCCACCTGGCCATCTTCGATGTTGAGAAACGTAAAGATGACTCTGACTGGCCTGATTCGGTTCTGATTCATCTGAACGACCTCGGATCACAAGCAGAGCCAGCGGTGATAACAGTGAGAGCCAGAGGAGACACAAGTCGCTGGGATGGACCCGTATTCAGGCACTTAAACCACAGTAAGGAGGGAAAAATACTGTACACAAACACACAAGCGACGTAAATGATTGCCAGTTTTTAGAAAGCTACAATGCTTGAAGTTTACGGTAACAAAAATGAAAAAATAAATATTTTATATTAAAAAAAAAAAAAAAATTTTAAAAGTGGATATTTCATATAAAATAGAAATATATTTATTTTAAATATACGTTTAAAAACATAAAATGCCGCTTATATTAAAAAAATTTTAAAAATGCATTTAAAAATATCAAATGTTGATATAACTAGTAATGCAGATGCATTTCGTAGGTAAAAAAACGAAAATTAAAAAAATTAATTTAAACTAAAATGAAAAATAAAATTAAATAAAATTAAATTAAATTAAATTACATTAAATAAAATTAAATAAAATTAAATTAAATTAAATTAAATTAAATTAAATTAAATTGAATTGAATTGAATTGAATTTAATTCACACAGCCCAGAACACCTTAGTACTGTGGATGATGAGTTCTGCATGGACAAACACCTGATATAGTTTAAAATAAAAATGTATTATTTACTAGTTATTATTTATTTAATTACTAGGCTAACACATGTCTCTGTCCATTACATTTAATAAATATAATAAGCTATTATTTGCATGAAACAACATGATTAATGATGCAATCCAGACGCTCTTAAAAATGAGGTCAAATGTGTATAAAAGAGCCCTGACACTCATGATGTGAAGAGAACCAGACAAATGTGATTACAGGTATCTTTCAGGTAAGACATTAGCTCAATTCATCAGTGTTATACATGAGACGAAACGCAGCGTACCAGTGTTCACAAGGACGAAATAAGGACGTACAGCAATCCGACAGCAGTAGTCAAGCAGAATTACATTACCATAACCCACTTAAACTGACAAGAGAAACAGGCGAGGGGAGATAAACTATTTAAAGGCAATGTAGACGGTCTGAATGTGAAGCTCTCGTTCCAGATAAATGACAGCAGGGTCGGCGTATGAATCCTCAGCTACACTATTACAAATAAACACAAAGAATACGCCGCTTATCGACAAACAGTTTTGGCTTTATATGCTTCTTTGCAGATTAAAAACAATTCCATCATCAGTTCTTCAGATCAACTCTGGAAAAAGGGAAGCACTCCGTGGATCTTTAACGTAACAGCAGAAGATTTATCTTCTTAAAAAGCACCGAAAAGGCTCTCTAAACAAAGCAAGCCAACATGAGATCAAACCGACCCAGTTTTTCTACTTTCATTTAGTAAAACTCATGTCATTTCAAACCTGTCGGCATTTAAATAGCAGTATCATGAAAATATACATGAAAAAAACATTAAAAACAGAGCAGGCAAACCATTAACTATTATGCAATTAAACCATTAAGTTTTAGTTTACACAATACATGTGTACTGTGTATATATATATATATATATATATATATATATATATATATATATAGTGTACACATGTATATATTTATAAAAATGTATATAATTTTTACATAT